>NC_056743.1:1601525267-1601537387 GCF_019279795.1 Protopterus annectens | reverse complement strand
ATACAAGCACTGAAACATTGACATCTGTGACAAACAGAAAGCTCTCGCTTTTCCAGGCTGCCTATTTCTGTATGTACAGGCTGAGATATTGATTATAGTTAATCAGCATCTTGGATCTTTGTCTTCCTCTCTAGAACTGCCCTTTGCCATCTGCATTCTTAATAACACTTCGAAAAGGCTACTTCATTCATCTAGCTATCTTTCCTTCATTTTCACATCTCCATCTCTCTTTTCTCATCTCCATTTCTCTATTTCTTTTGGAATGAAAAAAAAATCTTATAATTTATTTCTTTTATAGGGATTACAGTGCAGTGAGTGCATGTCTGGCAGGTTTTATTTTATTTTTTAAAGTATAAAGGGAAAAATGACCACAATCATTCCAGTCAAACTTATACCTAAGAAAGGGCCGCAGTAAATGAAGAACACATTACCAATTTCACATTGCTGCACCTGCTTTAAATAATAAATAACAAAAATATAGACAAGAGCTACCATGTTGTTACAATTTTCTCTTCATTTGTAAATATTTGTTACTCCATACTTGTCAAGTATTCATATATTTTGCACAAAACAGGTAAGCCTAACAGTCATTACGTTGGATCAATGTTCTACCAAGGAAAACTAAGATAAATAAACATATAAATATATAAAGACAGAAATAAAGAAATATAGAACCGTAACTCATTGTAAGTTTGTGCTTCTGCTGCAATGGCACCATGCTAATAAGCTACAATTGATTATAGTATTGGACTTCTTTATAAATTATATATTGGCTGTGATAAGCATATTCAATGGATACGTTCTGTTACTGTAATTAAGGTGAGTATGTTTTATATTCTATCCGTGCTGTTGCCAAACAGTAACACAATATGGCTATCAGTGTCATGAGATCAACTGGGTTCACTGAGTAATAGATATTCAACAACTCTGGAGAGTCATTCTCTTGGGAAATGTAAGTCATAGATTCTGTTAGGCAGCTGTAATCCTACAAGTTAATAACTCTGATAGCCTAAGAAGCCAGACTATAATTTACAAGGCATGGGGATGGTACACTTCTCTTAGTTTCCAATATAAATGCCTATTTTATATAATGCAGCCTGGATTTGTTTGCAGAAACAGAGCCCAGAATCAAAAATGCACAGCAATGCATCTGTGCAGATCCATTTACAGACATATAAATGCACTCATATTACATAGGGCTGGCAGTTTTAAATGGCCTCTCAGAGGAGCAATCCCACTTTCTGTGTCACTGTCAAAGAAAATAGATAGCTAACCAAAGCAGAAAAATATTTAGTATTTGTACGACTGATACTTGAACAAACATAAATCTCTAGGGATAAAAAAATATATATATTTTTGGAAAAAAAATCTTTGAGTGCATATATTTTCAAACGGCAGTAGGTAAATATACAGAACAGCTGAACACATTTTACCGAGCCATTTATTTATTTATGTGGGAAGCATAGTTAACTTCTGTTTACATTAATTTATAATAATTCCTTCAATAATATCCTGGTTAAATTGAATATTTTGCAGTAACTGCAACTGGGCAGAAGTGGTGGTGCTCTATGAGCTGCATTTTATTCATTTATTCATATTTTTTAGTAGCCAAGAATACTCCACCTTGAACCAACTACTGCATTCTTATTGATGGCCTGGCATTACAAGAACGTTATTTGACTTGCTGAGAATCATATGGTGTGAAAGAGTGGACTAAATGGCTAAAAACCTGTGTCTCCCAGCACATGACTTACTAGGTTACCTCTCCTTTGATATGCTACATTTACAGTATTGCTTGAGTTATAAAGTCACTTAAAAGGACCTAATGTGTTTATACTCATTTACCACCTGTCACTACCTACAACATTCATTAAGTTTTGCAATATATCTCAATGAATCCATTAACTAATATAAACCTACCTCAATTGTAAATACTGTTCTGTATATATATATATATATATATATATATATATATATATATATATATATATATATATATATATATATTCTCTTTCTGTCTTATGAAACATGTACTATTGTACTTATACCATTGAACATATGTAAATGAGCAATTACTATGCACTTGTGTACAATGTGATTTATACTATGGAACATATGTAAGTGAGCAACTACTGTGTATATCTGTCTTATCTGAAATGTATTTCATGTATTTGTGCTTCCTTTCAGTATCTATTTGTATTTTTCTGGAGCTTTTTTCCCCAGGGCTCCATTGAAAATGGGCCCCAGTGGCCCAATGGATTATCCTGGCAAACAAACTGCAAATAAATAAATAATAATAAATGATACAGTGACATTATCTAAGCAACATTATAAGTTACACTGGATTGTAATTATACTGCAGAACACCACTGAAGTCTGAGTTACAGCACAGGCTACATAGTCACTGTTACAGGAGTGTAACACCACTGAAGTCTGAGTTACAGCACAGGCTACACAGTCACTGGTACAGGTGTGTAACACTGCTGATACCCAAGTTTTAGTACAGGCTACACAGTCACTGGTACAGGAGTGTAACACTGCTGACGTCTGAGTTACAGTACAGGCTACACAGTCACTGGTACAGGAGTGCAACACTGCTGACGTCTGAGTTACAGTACAGGCTACACAGTCACTGGTACAGGAGTGTAACACCACTGAAGTCTGAGTTACAGCACAGGCTACACAGTCACTGGTACAGGTGTGTAACACTGCTGATGTCTGAGTTACTGTACAGGCTACACAGTCACTGGTACAGGAGAGTAACACTGCTGATATCTGAGTTACAGTACAGGCTACACAGTCACTGGTACAGGGGTGTAACACTGCTGACGTCTGAGTTACAGTATAGGATACACAGTCACTGGTACAGGTGTGTAACACCGCTGATACCCGTGTTTTAGTACAGGCTACACAGTCACTGCTACAGGTGTGTAATACTGCTGAAGTCTGAGTTACAGCATAGGCTACACAGTCACTGTTAATGGTCTGTAATACCACTGATGTGTCAGATTTGGTACAGGCTACACAGTCACTGGTACAGGAGAGTAATACTGCTGATATCTGAGTTACAGTACAGGCTACACAGTTATAAAGTAACTGCTATTAGGCTACACTGGCCCTGTAGTTTGAGTCAAAATGCTGATGACACAGTGCCACTATTAGAGGGTTATATACTGACACAGCTGTTTGAGTAACAGTGTAGCCTATCCATTCTGTATTACTGAACCAGTGCATGCTCTTGTCCTTTAATTACTGTCCACAAGGCCAAAGGAGGCCAAATGTTTACTCTATTCTACAATATGTCGGTAATGAAAGAAATGCCATTTCTTGCAAGTTGTGGATCTGGACAGCTATATAGAGGTTGCGCTGGCTGAGAAGTTTATAATAATGAAACCAGTTAAATTGAAATTGTCATCATATGCAACAAGGAGATTAGACAGAAGTTGTAGGGATCAGTTTTTGGCCTAGTATTGTTTTGGTCATTTATTAATTATACGCCAGTGGTCCTAAGTTGTACAGCAAGTATAATTGCTGGTAACACAAGGGTGACAGTTCAATGAATGATGAAGACAAATTAATTAGAGAAGACGCTAAGGATGCTGCAGACGTGAAGAGACAAATATCAGCTTGGTTTCATTGGCTTTCAGTGCCAAATAGTGTAATAGTACATACTAATTTAAAATAGAAGAAAGAGATTTAAAGCTTGTGTCCAATGGCTTCAATTTTTTTCCACACAAAAAAGTGTTTGCATGCATCTTTATGTATATGAACACTTTTCTGTGTAAAAAGAAAAGTTTGCTTTCCAGTCTTCATAAACTTATACAGTTTTAAAGATATCCTTCAAATGCTGGGGACAAATCATATGGAGCTGATTTATAGCATTGATATTAATGGCCGGGTGGGAAGCATTTACGTCACTTGGGGTTCCAGGCAGCTTTACTGAAGCTGAGTTACCATTGGTAAGTAATTGTCTATTAATTATATTACTTCCAAACTGTTAAATTAACGGTATGGCCAAAAATAATGATTTTTAATCATGTTTTTTTTTTGCCACACTGTTAATTTAACAGTTTGGCAATTGCAGCACTGATACACAATTCTTGTCTATGTTACTCTGACATCAGTAGAGCTGGAACCCACCCTGCCATAAATATGAATGTTGCAAACATGGCTTTGTATAGTTTTCTAAAGGCTACAAAACAAACCTTTCTTTTTACACAGAACATGTTCTCTTGCATAGAGATGCATGCAAGCACGTTTTGTGTGAAAATAAAAACGTGTTTTATCCCTTTAGACATGATCTCTAAGAAAGCTTTGGACAACCTTTGGAAGATGTAGAGGCATAGAAAGATCTGGATATCACACACACACACACACACACACACACACACACACACACACACACACACACTCACACACACACACACACACACACACACACACACACACACACACACACACGAACACACGCACACACACACTCTTGGAGTATCTTAGGTTCATAGGTAGGTACTAGGCTATCGGCCTAAGTAAGCATAGCCAACAAGGCTCCCTGATGTACGCCACCAAAGAAAGTTATTTTCCGGTGCCCCTGTCGAGCAGAGCCACAGAAGTGATCCCCTGGTGTATTTTCTATTTCCCATCCACTCAAAGATTTTTCTTGAAGAGTGCTAATGAGGAACCTTGCTTGACATAGATGGGTAGCTTGTTCCAGAGTATGGGAAGTCTCTGGGACAGGAATCTATCCCTCCAGCATGTCCTGTTTATTGTGGTAACAAGGTTTAGGTCCCTAGAGCATGTAGCTCGGAGGGATTGGGTTTCTTTAGGTGTAGCATATCCAACAGCTCTGGGTTTGACATAGCTTTATATGTTAGGCAGGGATCACCTCAGAGTAGGCGATATGCTGTAGAGTAAAGCTGGAGTTTTTGAGACAGTCAGTGTAGGTCATCTATTTGAGGCCAGGAATCCTTTTTGTGAGGTACTTCTGTGGCCTTTCCAGCTGCTGCAGATGTCTTGTGAGGTACATTCCAAAAGGGGAGTTGTACTCTTTAATGGGTCTAATGAGTGTCAAGTAGAGGGGAACAATGACCTCATTTTTCCTGGATGAGAACCCTTTTATGATGAGGTGTGCCATGTAGAAGGCCTTCCTGACTACTGTAGCAATGTGATTATCAAAGGAGAGACTAGTGTCCACCTGGGTCCTAAGGTCACTTATCACACATTCGGCATTAAGTAGACTGCCGCCTATGTGGTAGTTCATGGGTACTTAGTTTTTACCAAAGGGGATGACAATGCACTTTGGCATTGAGCATGAGGCCATGGCTCTGACACCAGGCATCTGTCTCAGTGAGGCCCTTCTATAGGATTTCCACATCATTTGGGGACTCGACTATGGCTCCTAGTTTGCAGTCATCTGCAAACTTCATTAGCCAAAGGCCTTCTGCGTTAGCCTGTACTTCAGAGAAGTAGATACCAAACAGGAGAGGTCCCAGGACTGAACCCTGTGGTACTTCACTTGTCACTGGTTTGAAGTCAGATTTGGAGTCTGCAACTTTTACAGTGTGGGTTCTTTCAGGGAGCCATTTGGCAACCCATCTTGTGATGTAGGGATTTATACCTAGTTTAGTGAGTTTAGCTATAATTCTAGAATGGGGGATGGTGTTGAAAGCCTTGGCAAGGTCAAGATAGGCAGTGTGAACCACCTTACCCTTGTCTACGGCTTTGGTGACTGCCTCAAAGAAGTCGATCAGGTTCAGGAGGCATGATCTGCCTTTCACAAACCTGAACTGGGTGGGGTCCAGAGTTTGGAGGTTAGCAATGTCTTTGTTTATGAGTTCCATGATGGTACGTTCCATGGCCTTACAGCAGGCTCGTCAGGCTAATAGGGCAATAGCTCCCGAGATCAGAGGTGGATCCCCCTTTGTGGAGTGGGATAACTGTTGCTGTGCACCATTCAGTGGGCACAAAGCCTGATGTGAGGCTATGGTTGAACATGGTGCTTAGGTGGGGAGCCAGTTCCTTCTGAAGTTCATGTAAAACGCAGCCTGGGATGTTGTCCGGTCCCATGGATGCTGTGTTTTTGTCTTTAGAGAGTGCAGCTTTTACCTGCGTAGTTGTGATTACAGGGACTCTGCATTCTTCCTGTATAGATTGGGGCCCTTTTGGGGGTGAGAGGGGGGTAAAGTTAGCACTGAACCTATCTGCCAGGATGTTGGCAATATCAGTTGGTTTTGTAATTTTCATGCCGTTGTGCTGTAACTCAGAGCAGATCTGGGTGTTGCCATTGAGATTCTTGACATAGCTATAGAGTGCTTTGTGGTTGTCCCTAGAATCAGTGGCGATTTTGTTTTCATAGCTAGCTGTGGAGAGGAGGATCTTATAAGGGATCTCAGCTTCTTACTGAGGTTGACCAGGGAGCTCCTCCACTCATGGGATTTTACTCTCTTTTGCAACAGTTTCTTCCTTCTGTTGTAGAGTTTGTTTATGGCAGGGGACCACCAGATTGGCTTCCTTTTTTTGGAAGATAGTGTCTTGGTTCTGTTTGGGATAGCACAATCCATGCACTCGTGTAAGTGCTTATAGAGTGCATTTGTGTAGGATTCAGCAGTCGTAACTGTATTGTCCATCTGTATGGGTGTCATGAAGTTCGCCACTTCTGTCTTAAGAAGCATGAAGTTGGCTTTGGAGAAATTTCTTACCATGGTTTACTTAATGGGGGGGTGGGGGCAGGATGTGGTTATCTAGGGTGATTAGCTTATGGTCGGATCTGAACAACAAGGAGTTGACTTCAGGTGTGGAACACCGGTCACTCATGTTGGTAATGACTAGGTCTAGGATATTGCTGCCCCTGGTGGGGGTGTGGATAAGTTGATCCAGGGCATTGGAATTTATGAATTCCAGAAAGCATTGAGCAAAGGAGTTGATACATGATTAGTTTATCCAGTTAATGGTGGGGTAGTTGAAATCGCCCATTATTAGGGAGTTTGGTTGAACCCTAATATTTTCCAGTATATCAAGAAAAGAGGAGTGGGAATCCTGGGGCATGGTGGGAGATCTGTAGCAAGCTACAATTTGGATTGCAGTTTTGCCCAGAGTTATTTGCACTTGGATAACCTCGGATGCATTATAATGAGCAACTAGCCTGGAGGTGTGGATATCCTTAATGAATGTGGACACACCTCTGCCTTTGGTGTTCTGGTCCAAGTTAGGTGGCCGAAAGTGTGGTGTAAGTTATACCCTGGTAATGCAGGGGTGCTCTCTGGAGCATTGAACCAGGTCTCGATCACTTCCCAGATATCAATGTTCTCCATTTTAAGGAGTGCTTCGAGAGAGTGCATTTTGAGATTTAGACTTTTAGCATTGAGTAGCATTACCCTCAGTTTTTGCTTGCCTGTTCCTGTTATGGTGGTGAATTTGTCATTTGAAGCTTGACTAAAAAAGGCTCTATAGGGACAACAAGAGCCTTAGCCAGTATCCAGAATCCCAGGGGTGACAGGTGCAGGCCATCTCTGGCAAAGCATCATGGTCTGTCGACCATGACATCCCAGGTAGACAGATACTGGATCCCCTTAGAATGACACCAGAAGCTTAGCCAATTGTTGAAGTCAATCATTATGTCCTTGTACTGCGGTATCATTCTAGGTGATGGCAGAATGCTACTCAGGGCTAGGGTCATACCTGCCTGGGCTATAAGATCGGAGAGCTCTTCCATGTCTCTTTTCATGTAGTCCAGGGAGGTATGGTCATTCACACCAACATGAACAATGACAGAGTCATATTTGTACTTGTTGTGGAGGACCTGAGTGCATGGATTATGTGGCGGATCCAGGCACCTGACAGGCAGCTGACAGTAACCTTCTCCTTGTTTAGCCTAGTGAGTGGGACATCAGTGTGCCTGACTATAGAGTCACCTATGACTAGTGTGTTAGGTACGTTGTTTTGCCTTATGGGCTGTGGTTGAGTGGCACACTGAGTCTGTGGGCTATGTGTCATTTGTGTTGTGTTGGGGGGTGGAGGTTGCTTGCGTTTCTGCTTTGGAGGTTTCTGTTGCTTGAGCAGATTATTGAATGTTTTTGTGTTTCTATGTGTGGATTTTGGTGGTGTAGGTTTAGTGGGAATATGTGATGAGTGTGGTGTGGTGCAAGTGTTTACCTTCTCCTCTTAACTGTCAAGTTCAGTCTTGGTTGGAGAGAGCGTTACCTCCAGTTTGGCTAGATAAGTGCATCTCTCACATGTAGTGTTGGGTGGGAGGAGGAGAGGGTTGTCTGTGTACATGAGACAATTTCTACATTGCCCCAAGATGCCCAGATTCATCAGATAGACAGGAGAGAACACTGGGAGGTGACCCTTGCACATGCCTGAATAAAAAATTATTTTCCTCTAGACAAGTGAGTACAAGAACTGTTTTTCTCTAAGCAAATGAGGAAAGTAAGAAACAAAAACTGTTTTCCTCTGGGTAATGAGGGAGGCTGAGTGCTGCAGTAATTTATAGGTTCATAGGTTCATACTAGGCTATCTGCCCGAGGGCATTTGCAAGCCTAGCCCATCGTTTTGTGGCTTACGCCACCCCTTAAGTATGGGGAACTATACCCGTTATTTTGCTGTGCCTCTGTCGAGCAGTGACACTGAGGTAATCCCTGGGGTATATCTGCGATCTCCCATCCATTGGTCAAGATTTCTCTTGAACAAGGCCAGCGAGGTGCTCTGCCTCACATGTACCAGGATTTTGTTCCACAGCATAGGGAGTCTTTGGGTGATGAATCTATCCCTCCAGCACGTCCTATTAATAGCCGTGTCGAGGTTTAAGTCTCCCACCCTTGTGGCTCTGATGGATCTAGATTTTTTGAGGTGAAGCATATTCATCAAATCTGGGTTTGACATGGCCTTGTATGTTAGGCAAAGGTCACCTCTGAGCAATGATGGCGACTGAATAGAGCTGGAGTTCTTTCAGTCGGGCAGCATAGGACAGATTTTTGAGACCCTTTATCCTTTTGGTGAGGAACTTTTGTGGCCTCTCCAGCTGCTGCAAGTGTCGGGTCAGATACATTCCGAATGGGGCATTGTACTCAATCATTGGTCTGATGAGTGATGAGTAAAGGGAGACTATGACCTCCCTTGATCTAGATGAGAATCCCTTCATGATAAGGTGGGCAATGTAGAAGGTCTTCCTAACTACTTTATCTACATGGGTGTCGAATGACAGACTACTATCAACCTGGGTCCCCAGGTCCCTGATAACTTCTTCTGTGCTCAGTGGATTGCCACCTATTTGGTAGCTAGGGTAACCTTGTTTTTCCCGAAGGGTATGACTATGCATTTTTTGGCATTTAACTTTAGGCCATGGCTCTGGCACCAGTTATCTGTTTCTGTGAGACCCTTCTGAAGGATATCTGTGTCAGATGTGTTTTCTACTATGGCGTACAGTTTGCAGCTATCTGCAAACTTTGACAGTCATAACCCTTCTGTGTTTGCTTGTACTTCGGAAAAGTAGATGCCAAACAAGAGTGGGCCCAGGACTGAGCCCTGTGGGACACCACTTGTGACAGGCTTTGAGTCTGACATGGCGCCAGCAACTCTGACTCTGTGGGTTCTGTCACTCAGCCAGTTTGCAACCCATCTTGTGATGTATGGGTTAACATTTAAGCTGATGAGTTTTTCAATGATACCCGAGTGGGGTATTGTATCGAAGGCCTTAGCCAGATCGAGGTAGGCTGTATGGACTGCCTTTCCCTCATCAATGGCTTTGGTGACTGTTTCGAAGAAGTCAACTAAGTTTAAAAGGCATGATCTTCCTTTGACAAAGCCAAACTGGCTTGGATCCAAAGTCTGCAAATTCCCAATGTCTTTATTTATGAGGTCCATTATGATCCTCTCCATGGCTTTGCAGATAAGGCTTGTCAAGCTAATGGGCTGGTAATTTCCAGGGTCGGTGGAGGCACCGCCTTTGTGAAGTGGGACCACAGTTGCAGTGCGCCACTCCCTGGGTACGTATCCAGAGGTAAGACTTTGATTAAACAGCTGTCCTAGCTGTGGGTTTAATTCCTCATTGAGTTCGTGGAGCACACAGCCGGGGACACCATCAGGTCCCATGGATGCTGTGTTTTTGCTTTGGAGAGAGCAGTTCTCACTTGGGTGCTGGAGATGTTTGGGGGCTGCAATCGTTTGGTATAGATATCTCTCCTTTTGGGGAGGGG
The DNA here is from genome assembly GCF_019279795.1 of Protopterus annectens. Lineage (NCBI taxonomy): Eukaryota > Metazoa > Chordata > Ceratodontiformes > Protopteridae > Protopterus > Protopterus annectens. The sequence continues at coordinate 1,601,527,194 of NC_056743.1, read as the reverse complement.
AGAAGTTTGCACTGAACCTGTCAGCCAGTATGTTGGCATTGTCTGTAGGATCAGTAATCTTCACATCATTTTGAACTAGTTCTGAGCATATCTGGGAGTTTCCTCCCAGGTTTCTAACATAGCTAAAGAAGGCCTTATGATTGTCTTTTGAGTCTTTAGCTATTTTTCTCTCGAAATTTGCTTTGGATGATTTTATGAGGGCTCTTAGTCTTTTACTTATAGTGATCAAGGGTGTCTTACCTTTTAAGGATTTTGCTCTATCTTGTAGTAGCTTCCTCCTTTTGTTGTAGAGTTTGTTTATGGCTGGGGTCCACCAGACTGGACGCTTGCCTTTGGTACAAAGAGTCTTTGTTTTGCTTGGGATTGCCTTATCCATGCAGTCCTGCAGGTGCTGGTAGAAGGCATTTGTAAGTGATTCAGCGGCTTGAGTACTGTTTTCCGCCAGCTCGGGGCCTTAAAGGAGACCACACTAGTCTTTAGAAGTGTGAAGTCGGCTTTGAGAAGTTCTTTACTGTGGTCTTTTTTATTTCAGGTGGGGGTGGGATGAGGACCTTCAGCGAGATTAGTTTGTGATCTGATCTCACCAGTGAGGGGTGTACTTCTGGTGTTGAACATTGTGCTCCCATGTTCGTGATGATGAGATCAAGTATGTTATCTCCTCTTGTGGGGATGGTGACTAGTTGTTCCATGGCATTTGAGTTTATGAATTCCAGGAACTTTTGGGCTAGGGTGTTTGGGCTTGAGTAGTGTTCCCAGTCTATATTAGGGTAATTGAAGTCACCTAGTATGATGGTGTTTGGTGATACATTTATCCCTCTAGTGTTTTCAGGAAGGCCATGTGAGGTTCCTGAGTTTGTGAGGGTGGCCTGTAACATGCTACAATTTGCAGAGCAGTCTTGCCTATGGTTAATTGCACCTGGATGGTCTCCGATGCATCGTGCGTTGCCACCAGTCTTGAGGTGTGGGTGTCCTTGATGAATATGGATACCCCCTCCTTTCTTGGTATTGTCCGGATTTTGGGGCCGGAACGCATGATATGAGGTAAAACCTGACAGCACTGGGGTGCTCTCAGGAGCCTTGAACCAGGTTTCTGTCACAGCACAGACATCGATGTTCTCCATACTGAGAAGGGCCTCGAGTGCGTGCATTTTGAGATTTAGACTTCTGGCATTGAGCAGCATTACCCTTAGTTTTTTTCCTTTTTTGTGTTCTAGGGTGGTAGGTTTAGAATTTGAGCCTTGCCTAAAAAGGCACTATGGGGTGGCAAGAGCCTTTGCCAATATCCGGAACCCAGGGTGACAGGTGCAAGCCGTCCCTGCGAAGCAGCGTGGCTTGTCCAGCATGTCATCCCAGGCAGACAGACACTGGATCCCCTTTGAATGACACCAGTGTTTAAGCCAATTGTTAAAGCTGATCATCTTATCTCTGTATTGTGGCATCATTCTTGGTGAAGGTAGGATACTGCTCAAGGTCAGGGTCATACCTGCCTGGGCTACATAATCAGAGAGCTCCTCAATGTCTCTTTTCATGTAGTCCAAGGAGGTACGTCTCAGGTCGTTTACACCAGCGTGGACAATGACTGAGTCATATTTGTACCTGCTGTTGAGAGACCTGAGTGCTTGCGTTATGTGGCGGATTCTAGCGCCCGACAGGCAGCTTACTGTGACCTTCTCCTTACTCAGTCTGGTGAGCAGGACGTCAGTGTGTCTGACTATGGAGTCACCAATGACTAGTGTGTCTGGCATTGTGTTTGGCCTTAAGGGCTGTGACTGTTTGACACTCTGACTGTGAGGTCTATGTGTTGCAGGTGTTGTGTTCTGAGGTGGTGGTTGTTTGGGTGTCTGCTTTGGTGGCCTCTGCTGTTTTGGTAGATTTTGATCAGAGCCTTGAGTATGTCTTTGTGTGTTTATGTGTATGATTTGAGGTT